>NC_091361.1:15633141-15648141 GCF_038502225.1 Cherax quadricarinatus
ATGTTATGTAGTCGTTATATATATTTTAACTCTGTATATTAAGACTTTCCTTTCCAAGAAAGGAGACATAAAACAGACATTTATAGTATCATTTTGACAGAGTGAATGACTGGGACGACCTTGTCATAGTGAGCGCCGCCGGAGGGAGAGATTGACAGCACGAAGTATATAAGAGACCTCGGCTGGTGAAGTCTTCACTGCACCACCCACACTGTAAGAGACCTCGGCTGGTGAAGTCTTCACTGCACCACCCACACTGTAAGAGACCTCGGCTGGTGAAGTCTTCACTGCACCACCCACACTGTAAGAGACCTCGGCTGGTGAAGTCTTCACTGCACCACCCACACTGTAAGAGACCTCGGCTGGTGAAGTCTTCACTGCACCACCCACACTGTAAGAGACCTCGGCTGGTGAAGTCTTCACTGCACCACCCACACTATTACATAGTCATGTACCTGATGGTGAGTTCACTATGTGTGTTTAGATGTCAGAGTGTCTGGAGTTATTGTCTATGGATGTCATGTTGTGTTCAGTTGACATTTTCATAAAGTTTCATGATTTAGCAGTGACTTTAGGTGTCAGTTTGTGATTGCGCGTGTTCCAATCCTAGGAATGAATCTACTGAGATTTCTTACTCATTTCTGCAACTTTGCAAGCGCCTGATGATGTGTTGATTGCAACACGAAAGGCCTAGAGTTATTATTCAATTCTCCATAACATAACTTGGGATTTTGCCTTAAATAGCAACGCTCATCTTACCGAATATGACAACTGAAAATTTATATATGAAATAATTTCGCAAAAAATCATTCTGAACCTAACAAAAAATATATTTCATTGTATTTGTTTATTAATAAATTATTGTAAACTTATCTAAAATATATTTGGTTGGATTAGGCTAAATTAAATTGCGCTTGTTATAACAAGGTTAGGTAAGTTTTCTAATATTTTGGCACAGAATTTTTAATTTTTATATTAACGTAAATGAAAAAAATATGTCTTTAAACGTATTAGAGAAAATTTTAGAAAGAACTTAATTTTAAATGAGTTCTTGCTAATTGAACAGTTTTACTTATTCAGCACGACATATATATATATATATATATATATATATATATATATATATATATATATATATATATATATATATATATATATATATATATATATATATATATATATATATATATATATATATATATATATATATGTTGCCTGTATGGCAACAGTGATGGCTCAGCACTACAGCGAGAACCCGTACCAGATCCCACAAAACAGCGAAGTTGGTCACCAGGAGTACCAGCAATACCAGCCGGATTATGGACAACACGACTCCAGCAACAGAAACGTGGCCATCATTCTCCAGGAAGTGGGTGACTTCTTCAAGCTGGTGGGGAATGGCCGCTCTGACAACCCAGAACGAAACAACCAGGTGATGTTGGCGTTCGTGCCGTTTGTACGCAAGATTCTGGAGGCTGCGGCGAGAGTTAATGGTGCCACTGTCAGCAAAGAGGATCTGAAGAGATTAAATGATGCCGAGGCTGTCATGCCATCGGTCATTACTTTCTTAGACAGTCTGAGGAGCATAAATTACGAAAACAAACAAGGTTATAAATATGGATATGATCAATAGCAGGAGATAATTTTCAAAATAAAAATTATAGTCATAATGATTATCAAGGTTTGTAGATAATATAATAAGAAATCTTACTAGAAAAATTTATATTGGATTCTTGATTTCGTGATCCTTCTCGTTCGAAATATTTTTTCGCTCCTGATTTTCTTGTATGTACACTTTGTAAGATATATAAATAAATATACCAGGAATTTTGCCTTTTTATATTTAACCAGTCTGTTCTTTGTATTTTATTAGAGTGTTGGCTGGAAAATAAATCTAGTATGGTCTGCCGATAAATACATTTATTCATCTAAGATGTTATCTAAGTGCTTAAGACTGTAGCAGTTCAAAGTATATTTGCATAAAGAAATCTCTTGACTGAACATATTTACTCTGTGAAGTTAATGCATAATTATTATCTTCAATTTTCTTGCAACAGATAAAATATTGTACATATATACCCAGATAAATAACTAAAAAGAAATGAATTCTTTTCAATATTCAATAATAACTTACGTGGAGACAGAAACTCAGGAGATGAACTAATTAATATATTTCAACTCTTTTCTGGGATCCTCTTCAGGTGAAGAGGATCCCAGAAGGGAATCGAAATATAAAGATCAATCAGCCTCCTGAGTTTCTGTCTTCATATGGGTCATTACTGACAAAAGTCGAGGATGGACTAGAACGTCACTATAACGTTCCTCTCGTAAGTGTAGGTGTTTACCTGGAGAGTTTACCTGGAGAGAGTTCCAGGGGTCAACGCCCCCGCGGCCCGGTCTGTGACCAGGCCTCCTTAGGTCAGTGTCCCAGGATGCGACCCACACAAGTCGACTAACACCCAGGTACCCATTTTACTGATGGGGAACATAGACAACAGGTGGAAAGAAACACGTCCAATGTTTCTACTCTGGCTAGGAATCGAACCCAGGCCCTCACCGTGTGAAGCGAGAGCGTTAACCACCAGGTGTTGGGTGAGTAAGGTAAACAGTGTTGATATAATGCACCAATAGCTTAGCAGTGGAACCCCATTCTACTTTAACAATTTATTACTAAAACTTTTTAAACACCTTTAAAAAAAAATACAGTGAAACACTGAGTGAAATTGTTTTCGATGCTTGACGCATTTCTGTATTTTTTTTTCGGGGGGGGGGGAAGCCGAAATTTCCGGCCTTTCCAATAAAATCATCGGTAAGTTGTGTCGGTAAGTGTGTCGCTTGAGAAACAGCACAATAAGTGTCAGGGGCCCAAGACTGTTCAACTGCCTCCCAGCATACATAAAGGGGGATTACCAGTAGACCCCTGGCTGTCTTTAAGAAGGCACTGGACAGGCACCTAAAGTCAGTACCTGACTAACCGGGCTGTGGTTCGTACGTCAGCTTGCGTGCGGCCAGCAGTAACAGCTTGGTTGATCAAACCCTGATCCACGATGAGGCCTGGTCTCAGACCGAGCCGCGGGGGCGTTGAGCCCCGAAACCTTCTCCAGGTAAACTGTAGTGGGAGCGAGGCAACTCGTGTACGTCTAAGGACACGTGTGAAAGTGAAGTAGGAGTGTCACCTGGCAACGTTATAACCTGTCAGCATCAATTAGCATCAAGTCTCTACTTACCTTGAAGTGCTCTATTCCACTCATAAAACATATCAACACTTATTAACATGCAAGTATCTCTATTACATTATATAGGATCAAAGAAGAAAATATAATCTCCTTAGCCCTTGTCATTAAAGGCTGGACGAAAGTAGCAAAGTAACTTCTATTTAGATGCAAAAATGTTATCTTGTGTTTATCGTAACTACTGGCCAGCAAGTTGACAAAGATTAAGAAGTATTTACTAGCGATGTGTAATTTAAAAAACGTCGAGTGATTATCTCTATAAACCCATTCAAGTAAGGAAGATGGGCATATGCAGTCATTTCTAAGAAATCCATTTGTCATTTGTACTCAAAATCATTTTTTTTCTGACGATGGGCGCGAGGCGTCAAGATCTTTTTCAAAGATTTAACATTCAGTCGCTTCTCTACTGAAATTTAGTTAACAGAAGTAATGAACTTTATAAAGAATAGATAGATTTATGCCTTTGTATTGTATCAATTCTTATCGATTTTGAAGAAATGATGCATTATCTCTCATTCATTGAAACTTGTTATAGTTATTTATCAACACTTCGTACGTTAGTCGTTGTTCAAAACAAAAAATAAACGGAAAATCCTTCTTGTATAATTTCTTAGGTCTTCTACCTAATATCAAAGGCTTTATATAAAATTATTTCATTTAAATGAGGCACGAACTTAAAATTTTGACTAAATATCCGACACCAAAGATTAAAATTTTCGTTAAATGTTCACTTTATGATCGATATGAATGTGCAACAAAACAGACCAGGACCTGAGGCCAAAATATTTTCTGCGCCTACTATTTTTCTCTTTTCGATAACATATTTCAAAAATACTTGAATAGCCAGAAGAATAAATTTTCTTATATAATTCGTATGGTTTTCTAGTGGTGGATTCTCTTCAGTGTCACACCAGTGATCTTATATTTTCTCTTATAACAACGGCTGCTTACACAACAATTATTTGACTTTCTCCGTCATTTTCATGTGAATTATGAATCACACCAGGAGTGAGAACTGCGTCTCTGGTACCACGGAGACAGATTACATCAAATTTATGGGCAGCATCAGAAACGATTATATTGTTATCATATTTCCGTCTGTTGGTATATTTTCCTCCATGTTCTACATAAACCTATTTAAAGAAAATTTGCAGTCAGGACTCTCCTGAGAGAACACAGTCCGGCAAATACTCAACTTAGATATTTTGTTAGTGGTCGTCCTCTTGCCTTTTCTTCATTTACTGTTATGCTCCTCAAGCAAGATGATATACAGTTTTGGGGACATATAGCTTTAGCTACACAGCTAAACAAGCCTTACGTTCGACAACTTTTCTCTCAAGTACTGCCGTTTCGCTTCAAATGATCTGATACTTAAATTCCTTAAATTCCAAACTCCCCAACTTTTTAACCTTCTATGTACAAGCTGCTCTTCAGAGATTGTATTGCATTTCTCAATATGTAAAAAAACAGTTTTGAGCTAAATGCCAGGATTGCAGATTATATTTTCCCTTTAGTGTAGTCCAATCTTTATTTGTGTCTTTCCTTGCATATTCCTCCCTACAGTAATGTACTCATCCAGTTTGTCTCTATTTCTACAGTCAGTTTTGCATCCTCTAAAGTTTCACTAGCTTTAGCATTATAGTAATACCACCACTGACAGTGAAGTAATACCAACACTAACAGTGTAGTAATACCACCACTGACAGTGTAGTAATACCAACACTAACAGTGTAGTAATACCACCACTGACAGTGTAGTAATACCAACACTAACAGTGTAGTAATACCACCACTGACAGTGTAGTAATACCAACACTAACAGTGTAGTAATACCACCACTGACAGTGTAGTAATACCAACACTAACAGTGTAGTAATACCACCACTGACAGTGTAGTAATACCAACACTAACAGTGTAGTAATACCACCACTGACAGTGAAGTAATACCGACACGAACAGTGTAGTAATACCACCACAGACAGTGTAGTAATACCACCACTGACAGTGTAGTAATACCACCACTGACAGTGAAGTAATACCACCACTGACAGTGTAGTAATACCACCACTGACAGTGAAGTAATACCACCACTGACAGTGTAGTAATACCACCACTGACAGTGAAGTAATACCACCACTGACAGTGTAGTAATACCACCACTGACAGTGAAGTAATACCAACACTAACAGTGTAGTAATACCACCACTGACAGTGTAGTAATACCACCACTGACAGTGTAGTAATACCACCACTGACAGTGTAGTAATACCACCACTGACAGTGTAGTAATACCACCACTGACAGTGTAGTAATACCACCACTGACAGTGAAGTAATACCACCACTGGCAGTGAAGTAATACCACCACTGACAGTGTAGTAATACCAACACTGACAGTGAAGTAATACCACCACTGACAGTGTAGTAATACCACCACTGACAGTGTAGTAATACCACCACTGACAGTGTAGTAATACCACCACTGACAGTGTAGTAATACCACCACTGACAGTGTAGTAATACCGCCACTGACAGTGTAGCAATACAAACACTAACAGTGTAGTAACACCAACACTGACAGTGTAGTAATACCAACACTGACAGTGTAGTAATACCAACACTGACAGTGTAGTAATACAAACACTAACAGTGTAGTAATACCAACACTGACAGTGTAGTAATATCAACACTGACAGTGTAGTAATACCACCACTGACAGTGTAGTAATACCAACACTGACAGTGTAGTAATACCACCACTGACAGTGTAGTAATACCACCACTGACAGTGTAGTAATACCACCACTGACAGTGTAGTAATACAAACACTAACAGTGTAGTAATACCACCACTGACAGTGTAGTAATACCAACACTGACAGTGTAGTAATACCACCACTGACAGTGTAGTAATACCAACACTAACAGTGTAGTAATACCACCACTGACAGTGTAGTAATACCACCACTGACAGTGTAGTAATACAAACACTAACAGTGTAGTAATACCACCACTGACAGTGTAGTAATACCAACACTGACAGTGTAGTAATACCACCACTGACAGTGTAGTAATACCAACACTAACAGTGTAGTAATACCACCACTGACAGTGTAGTAATACCACCACTGACAGTGTAGTAATACCACCACTGACAGTGTAGTAATACCAACACTAACAGTGTAGTAATACCACCACTGACAGTGTAGTAATACCACCACTGACAGTGTAGTAATACCAACACTAACAGTGTAGTAATACCAACACTGACAGTGTAGTAATACCACCACTGACAGTGTAGTAATACCAACACTAACAGTGTAGTAATACCACCACTGACAGTGTAGTAATACCACCACTGACAGTGTAGTAATACAAACACTAACAGTGTAGTAATACCACCACTGACAGTGTAGTAATACCAACACTGACAGTGTAGTAATACAAACACTAACAGTGTAGTAATACCAACACTGACAGTGTAGTAATACCACCACTGACAGTGTAGTAATACCAACACTGACAGGGTAATACCAACACTGACAGTGTAGTAATACCAACACTGACAGTGTAGTAATACCAACACTGACAATGTAGTAATACCACAACTGACAGTGAAGCAATACCAACACTGACAGTGTAGTAATACCAATATTGACAGTGTAGTAATACCAACACTGACAGTGTAGCAATACCAACACTGGCAGTGTAGTAATACCAACACTGACAGTGTAGCAATACCAACACTGACAGTGTAGTAATACCAACACTGGCAGTGTAGTAATACCAACACTGACAGTGTAGTAATACCAACACTGACAGTGTAGTAATACCAACACTGACAGTGTAGTAATACCAACACTGACAGTGTAGTAATACCAACACTGACAGTGTAGTAATACCAACACTGGCAGTGTAGTAATACCAATACTGACAGTGTAGTAATACCAATACTGACAGTGTAGTAATACCAACACTGACAGTGTAGTAATACCAACACTGACACTACACAGTCTGTGAAGTTTCCTTCAAGGACTGAGTTCTTCTGTTTATCATGATAATGATTCCCTTTTCTACACCTTCGAATTTCACTTTATTAGTGTTGATCATCCGTCACATAAAATACAATCTTCCATTTTCAGTACATTTGTTTTCACTGATTAAGTTATTTCACTTTGTCTATGATTAGCTGTCATTTTGATGTGTTTTGTAGCATCAGTCCCCAATAATATCCTACAAAAAAAGCATTCATGATCTTCCTATATTTAACCATTGTAACTTAAAAAAAATGATTAAAATATGGCGTAGGTCAAAGGTAATGAACAAGAAGAATGAGAGGAATGTGAGTGTTCTTATTTTATCATATTCCAAAGACAACGGTTAACGAGTAAAACGAGAAAATCCGGTGACGTCCCATTTTTCTTTAAGAAGACGCGACAATACACCTGGTGTAAGTGAGGATATCTGGTATGTCATTTAGCAAAACATTCTATAAATTTCACCCAAATATTTCATTAGAAATCAGTATAACATCTAATCCTTAAATATGAACAATTTCCTTGGATAATTATTACGTTACTAACTGGCAGACACATAACGCAGCTGCCTCACGTGATTCGTTTTCCTCTAGTTATTCTTGGGAAACAAAAACTAACTTATTTTAATTATTTTATTACATATTGCTCAGTGTAGCTAATAATAATTAGTTATTTTTTTTTTGTTCGAGTGTGAATAACCATGAAATATCGTCCACTAGAAGTTTCTGATAAATTTTATGATTTCTGTATCAATAAACATAATTATATTAACGGAAGGTTAGACTTTAGTTGACAGTTCTTGTTTATTATTGACCATAACTTTGCTGATAATCTTTGTTGTTTCCATAATTAATGCTCCTCAGACTGTCTAAGAAAGTGAAGACGGAGGGCATGACAGCCTCGGCATCATTTAGCTTCTTCAGGTTCTCTTTGCTGACGTTGGCGCCATCAACTCCAGCTGCAGCCTCCAGAATCTTGCGGGTAAACGGCACGAACGCCGACATCACCTGGCTGTTTCGTTCTGGGTCGTCAGAGCGACCATTCCCCACCAGCTTGAAGAAGTCACCCACTTCCTGGAGAATGGCGGCCACGTTTCTGTCGTTTGAGCCGGATTGTCCGTAGCCTGGCTCCAGGACCCCCGGGGCTTGGTACTGCTGGTACCCCTTGTTTGTAACTTGGCTCTTCTCGGGGTACAGGTAAGTGTTGTCGGGGTAGTACTGGGCCACCACTGTTGCCACACAGGCAAACACACCAACAATGCTCTGTACAAGAAATATTATTATTATTATTATTATTATTATTATTATTATTATTATTATTATTATTATTATTATTATTATTATTAGCAAATGGTAGCAATAGTTGCATATCAGTTTTTTAGTAATTATAATAAACTTTGCTAAACCTCTTAATAGTAATAAAAATAATGATAATAGATTATTATTATTATTATCATTATCATAAATAATCAGCTCACTGGTTTTCGGGAAAATGAACACCTGAGACTTGAAGATGTGTGTCACTGTTATTTACAAGTTCCATTTACACAAAACATTAATTTATAGACAGATTTTCTTTTTTACATTATCAATGAAAGACTGAGCTTACTATAACACTTTTACACAACTCACAGTCAGATGCATAATGTTGTTGTGGCGGTGTGAGGCGTGTGGTGAAGACTGCGCCAGCGGTGTGAGGCGTGTGAAGGCAGCGCCAGCGGGAGTCACTTATATAGCACTCTTGCTCAAAGTCTTCCAGAGAGCGACGCTGACAACCACAAGGTCATGTGTGCAAGTCCATCGTAAATGTTCTCGTTTCTCGGAACTGTTATTTCATGAACAGACTTTGTGCCTGGAGCATGCAAACCACAGGTAACTTTCCTTATCAACACGTAGCTTAAAAATTGGCTGAAAATTTCCACTGAAGCTCATGAAAATAACCATTTCTCGGTGTAATTGGGTTAACATAAAAATTGGAACGCTGATTCATCGCAAGTGTACTTACCTATTTGTATTCACCTATATGTGCACATCCAGTTGTGATTGCGGGGGTCGATTCGCAGCTCCTGGTCTCGATTCTTCTCTGGTCGCTATTTGGTCTAATCTCTCCCTGCTCCATGAGCTTTATCGTACCTATTCTTAAAGCTATATATTGATCCGGCTTCCAGCACTACTTTACTCTGTATATTGATCTACTTTCTGACAACTCCAAGACTAAAGAAATACATCCTAATATCCCTATGACTGAGTTTTCAACTTCCAGTTGTGTACCATTGTTGTTGTGTCCCATCTCGGAAAAATTCTCTCCTGTCCACCTTGTCAGTTCTTCTCAATATTCCATCGGTCGTTATCATATCCTGCCCTCACCCTCCTGTCTCTCCTCACCCTCTCATAGGACCTACCCCTTAGCTCCTGGACTAGTCTTATTGCAAACATTTGCACTTTTTCTAAATCTTGACGAGCTTGACCAGGTGTGGGTTCCATACCGGTGCTGTATACTCCGGTATGGGCCTGACGTACACGGTGCACAGTGTCGTGAATGACTCCTCACTTAGGTGTCGAAACCCTACTCACAACAGTGAAAAACACTGGGGAGAATCTGTTAGCACAAGAGCTCTACAGGTAGAGCTCAAACCACTGTACCTGAAAATTCCGTTACAACTTCTTAGGCCGCCGCAGAGGGAACAGTTCCATTACCCAACAACGAAGCAAGTCTTGGATGTGCCAACTCCACTCCTACAACTAATAGTAAACCTGACATCATTGTTCCAACACCTACCAGTACACCTGACATCAGCGCTCCATCTGCCAGCCCCGCAAGTTCTTCTCCACAAGTGATTGATGTTGTGTCCCGTAGCTCGATCGCTAGCGCACTCACCTCACACACTGAAGTCCGGGGTTCGAATCTTCTCCGGTACAGCTGGAAAACATTAGGGACGTGTTTCCATAAGACACCTGTTGTCCCTATTCACTCATCAGTGTAAAATGGGTACCTGGGTGTTAGTCGACTAGTGTGGGTCGCATCCTGGGACACAGCTAACCTAATTTGCCCGAAATGTTCAGCATAACAAGGGGTTTTCTGTATAGTGGTATGTCATTGATATCAGCTAGGCCTGTATACCTTGTACATGTACTAGTAGTAAATAAAGATATTATTATTATTATTATTATTATTATTATTATTATTATTATTATTAACAATCGGCTGACCGACACTGACGGGCCAAACAACGATCAGCAGAGATATATCTGACCATAACGTGGAAGAAAAAGAGGTAACCACCCACAATCATCTCACCTCCCGCCAACACAACCCTAAGAAGATGGTCACCAGGCAAATAATCATCAGTCTTATCAGCTGTAGAGAAATCAGTTGCCGAGTCAGCAACAAATTGGAGACCAACCTCCCAGGCATCTAAGCATTGTTCCTGCTATCACCGGAGGGGGTGCACCCCTGACAGCTGTCTGGGAGATATCAGGTGCTATTGATGTCACTAGATGGGACATAAAGAAGAAAACTGTCGGAAAGAATAGAAACTTGACAGCATGAATCACCAGTTCTTTAGAGGTTTATTCTATGAACGAAATAAAAGGATCTCAGAACTAGTGAACCCACAAGTCACCCACCCAGCTACTCTTGCCACAACACAGCAGGTTGTTTTATGCCTGTTCAAGATCACAGAGCTACGTTCCAGTGGCTACCCCGGTATCCTATCTCAAGGATAGTTAGTTGCCTTACACACCTATTTAATTAAGCTGAACAAAAATATGAGGAGTCAGTCTATCAACATCCTGTGTGCCAGCATTAATGGCTTCATTACCAATGTTGGAGAACTCAGACAGTCTCGTGAAGAATGTACAGCACAGGGCCGTAGACGTGGCTTATATACTGTAGTCAGGTGAGGCGAAGCAGGAGAAGGCGGGGTCATAGTGGTACCATCCACTAGTCGAAGTAGGTCTTCGTCTCCAGGCTGAGGGACTGATTACCTCAAACTCCTCCTCTCCTTACACCCTTCTGCTTTGTATTGGACTGATGAAGCCACTGTGTGGCGAAACGTTTCCTAAATAAAGATTCCCATATGTCAGGCACTGCATCATCATGGGATCTTGATACACAGAATTAATTCTTCACAACTTGTCCAACCTTAGGACGAAGACCTACTTCGACTAGTGGATGGTACCACTATGACCCCGCCTTCTCCTGCTTCGCCTCACCTGACTACAGTATTTAAGTCTCGTGAGCATTCATCGCCCTTATATCATCCCCGTTGTTGAGGTAATTTAGGATGACATGATATAGCTAAATTTTACTGGAACTGCCGGTTATACTTCATGGATGTGACGAGACAGTAAAAGTCAAGGATGTTGCCGGATGCTTTCGCGAAAGTATACGTGCCCAGTTCATCGATGTTACTTTATCTAATCACCTGGAAACATTCTATAGGTTATACATGAACCCTAGAACTTTTTACTAGCATATGCAACGTACAGACCTCAGCAACAAGGAGACTTCAAAGTTATTTGATCAAATCCCGCCAAAAGCAGTGAACAATTTGGAGTCTAGCGTTGTGGATGAAGTACTGTGTACTCTGATGCCGAGTTTGCAGGTTCGAGTCCTGCTGTGGACTAAGAGATAATGTTTGTAAATAAATAAATAAAATAAATATATATATATATATATATATATATATATATATATATATATATATATATATATATATATATATATATATATATATATATATATATATAGATATATATATATATGGTATAAACCTTGGTAATAAATACCGACAAGTTGGTTTAGAAAGACACGTAAGCAAACACTATGACATATTTATTAGAAAACGTTTCGGTCCTGGGACCTTGATCACTTCTAACATACAGAGGTAGAAAGGGATTATATATACAGGCGGAGAGTGAGGTGTGACGCACGTGACCTGTGGAATGCCATAAGAACATAAGAATGGAGGAACACTGTAGAAGGCCTACTGGCCCATGCGAGGCAGGTCCTTATCAAAACATCCTCTGCCTATGATGAGGACGGGTAGACGATGAAATCATGTGACTCCTGTGTTGTTGGGTTGGTGGTGCTTAAGTATCATGTATGCCAATGTTTTTGAAATTTTGTAGTTTCCAGTGTTGCGTTCTATAGTGTCGGTGACGGCGATTAGTGAGGCTTCTAGGCACCGTCGGCATCTGAGGTCTGGTTCGGTGAGAACGAGTTGTGCCTCATTCCAGTTCATCAAATGTCCCGTGGAGTCTCTGTGGAGGACACAGGCGTACCTTACATCGTCTCTGTTAGAGGCATTTCGATGCTCATTCAAGCGGACTGCAAGATCTCTGCCTGTCTCGCCTACATATTTCTTGGGACAGAACCCACAGGGGATAGTGTAGACGCCTGCTGTAGAAGTTAGAGGTGTGTTGCTGCGTTTCGTAGTGAGGTCTTTGATAGATGATGTGTTTATGGTGGAAACGTTGATGTTACTCATAGCAAGTGCCCGGCGAGTATTCGTGGCAACATCGCCACATGGGAGTACTATGAACTGCTTAGGGGGCTGTTCCATGGGCGGTTTGTTGAGAATAGCTTGTGCCTTAAGTCTGCTATCTCGGATGAAGAAAGATGGGAACTGAAGACGTGTAAAGGCTTGTGTTATGTAAGTGCATTCTTCTTCTAGAAAACAAGGGCTGGAGATGCGAAGAGCTCTCAAGAAGAAGCTAATGAGGACTCCTCTCTTAGTGCGGGTGTCTTGGTGTGAATAAAAGTGTATAAGATCGTCCTTGTTGGTAGGTTTTCTATACACTTTGAAGAGAAGTTTTTCACTGTCGGGAGATCTGCACAGTTTATAAGGTTTATACCATCTCGTCTGACACTGCAACACACTATGGACATAGCATACAGAGAATACCTTTCTCTCCTACTCAAAGCTAATAGTCTTCGGAACCGACACATCTTCCTAGAAGACTGTCTTGCCGAGATGGTGGTACCACGGTCCACTCCTCGACAACTGACCACATCTAGACACCCTTTCTCTCCTGCTGTTTACGCCTACCTTAGAGAAAGCTCTGATGAACTGCGACATGCTCAGAAGGAGACCTCATTACGTGCCGCTCAGATTCGTGCTTCACTTCCTACTCCTGACAGAAGAACTGCAGAATATATACTCAGCCAAATTACCACTGCCAACATCCAACAGAAATTGAAGCTATCACCAAAACTACAAGACCTGTGCTCCCACAGCAAATGGAGCGAAATGGGACGACCAGAAATCATAAATAACTTATCTTCCTATACACTAACCGTCACCGAGACAGAAGCCCTTAGCCTAGGGCTCAAGTTTACTACTGGCATCAACAAGAAACATAATCTGGTGGATATGGTAACCAAGAACCAACCTTTTGGAGGCTCCGAGTTTCAAAAAGGCTTTGTTCAAGGAATTATCACTGCTGCAGCTTCAGTAGCTGCAGCAGCCTTCAAGACCGGTCATTCCCAGAAGATACATCCAAGCACTCAGGGACTTGGCCAACAACGATGATATCGTCATTACAACCGCCGACAAAGGAGGTGGTGTGGTGTTACTCAACACTGTCGACTACAACAATTGTCTTAAATCTTCTCAACGATGCCAACACATACCAGCCTGTATCGGAATCAGTGCTACTTCAAAGTACCCAGACTTTTCTTCAAAAGGCTCGTAGCATCTTACGAAAATCAGAACAAGGCAAAAAACTACTTAAACTTTTACCAGGTCAACCGAAACCAGCACGTCTGTATGGCCTTCCTAAGACACACAAACCTGGCATCCCACTACGGCCTATCACTTCGGGCATAGGGAGTGCACCACACAGACTAGCCGGCCACCTTGCCAAATACCTTTCAGCGCTTCTGGGCAGCATCAGTCAAGCCCACCTCAAACACTCAGGTGACCTTCTCTCCCGAATTTCCAACCTGAATGTCAAAAACAAAAGCATGGCTTCCTTCGATGTCACAGCCCTCTTTACCAACGTTCCTACTGACGCTGCAATCAACATTCTGAGACAGAGGCTCACTGAAAACCACGACCTCCCTTTACCTCTTCTAGACTTCATCAATCTAGTGGAACTTTGTGTTAATTTCAACTTCTTCAAGTATCAGGACAACTGTTACAAACAGTGCTTTGGGATGGCAATGTGCAGCCCGCTCAGTGCTGTGCTTGCCAACCTCTTCATGGAAAACCTGGAGACAGAGAAATTCAGCACCCTCATTCCCAACACCGTTACCTGGCTAAGATACGTTGATGATGTATTGGTTTTCTATCCGAGACGTCTCAATATCCAGGCCCTTCTCAACAAGATCAATGCAATTGAACCATCAATAAAGTTTACACTTGAACTCGAAAATGATGGCAAACTTCCTTTCCTCGACGTTCTACTGTGCAGATCTCCCGAAAGTGAAAAACTTCTCTTCAAAGTGTATAGAAAACCTACCAACAAGGACGATCTTATACACTTTTATTCACACCAAGACACCCGCACTAAGAAGAAGAATGCACTTACATAACACAAGCCTTTACACGTCTTCAGTTCCCATCTTTCTTCATCCGAGATTGCAGACTTAAGGCACAAGCTATTCTCAACAAACCGCCCATGGAACAGCCCCCTAAGCAGTTCATAGTACTCCCATGTGGTGATGTTGCCACGAATACTCGCCGGGCACTTGCTATGAGTAACATCAACGTTTCCACCATAAACACA